>NC_056749.1:479532845-479573225 GCF_019279795.1 Protopterus annectens | reverse complement strand
TTAGTATGTCCTACTTTAGATGAGATGCCACGTCATTATGAACCTGTTTTTCAGCTTGCCACCCATTCACTGTTGCAATACACCAGCTTACCATTTCTTTTAATGTAACACAGGCAATTTATTCTTCAAGGGCAACCAGCACCAAATTTGTAAATGAAACTCTGAAATATAAAGTTGTTTTCTAGCGATAACCTCTTCACTGGTTTCAGATCTCTTTATTGTGGACTTATTTAGATGACTTTTACTTCTGCAGAGATTCTGCATATTGATTGATATTGGTGGATTGTATGATAGAACTTAATGGCCCTTTATGGTTGAAATCTTCTGAATTGGGCAGTTTTGTCATTAATGGTTCATATGATTTGTTTCATTGCTTAAAGGAAAAATGTTCAGAACTATAAATTTAAAATGCACTCTTAACAAGTGGTGCTGTATTATACAAGGGACATCATTAATTTATTATATAGTATAATTAATACAATCAGGAAGGTGAATCAAAAAACTTTTGCATGGTTCTAAAAATTTGTGCAAGGAGCCTATGATTTGAAAACAACCCAAAAGGTAAACTTACCCTGCCTCCAACAAGATGCATTTTCTTTGAATGTGGGTTTCAATGCTGTTTCAGTGAATTTGGGTTTCAAAGGTAGTTAAGTTTTAATGCTAAGTCTGTTTTCATTGTAAGACTTTTGCTTTGTTTAGGTATAGTAAATGTCTATCAGTGTTTGTGCTATAAAATTTGAAATAAAAGTTATAAATGAAATCCAAGTATCTTTATCATTGTAGAAGTAAAGCATAAAACAGTATGCACATTGAGAAATTTGAACAGTGTTTATGGCAAATGGGGAGAAATAGCCAAGTAATAGGACACTGGAATGGCTGTGTGGCGGTGCTCTGGGTTTGCACCCCCTGCAAAAATCATGCAGGCTCTCTTGCTTCTAAGGTTTTCTGTCTGTGCTGATATCTTTAGTTTAGTTTATTTGCAATACTGTATGATAGATCTTGGTCTGATATAATACTGCATGCTGCTTTTACCACATATCTTTCGAAGTAATTTTTTTTTTATTGGTTCCTTCTTTTATAGTTTATCAGTGACCCTTGTCTTAATTGCTTGATAGTTTTCTCTGTTCAATACTACCATGATGGCATTTGGGCTATTCCTTTCCTTTATTGCCCTTTATCTTTGTGAGAATACTGTTAAAATATATTACTGTGCAGCTAAATTAATATTTACTTCTGTTATCACATGAACACAATATAACAAATTAATTTCTTTTATCAGACTTCTATCATTATTGTCTTACTGACTTTCTGTAATCTTTCATCATCGAGCTTATTATGTCTGTTCACTTCTAAATTGAGCAACTCTTGCCTTAGATCCTTTCTCTTCTAAATTGAGGGCACATTCTTTATTCATCATTACCTGCAGGCATTCTGCACTAAAGTTCCACAACATTTTCCTGTGACATACTCTCTCCAGCTTTGAAGATGCATCATCCATTGCTCTTTCATATGGGAATTCCCTGGCCTGTCACTCCACAACATTGACAGTGTCAGAGTTGACAGTTTCTTGCTCCTTCCCTTGCTGTGCAACTCCAAATTAATGTTTGTCCTGGTTTCTTACTGAAGGCCTCAAAGCATCTTCATATAGCAACTGATCAGATGCTTTCCATTCCACTCGTTTCTCATTAATTTTGGGGACATGTTCTGTTGTGCTATGATCCTACTAGGGTTGTATTTTCTGCACTAAATACTTCCCTTCACAGGTAATCCATAACTTCAGTTTCTGCGCATTTTACTTGTCCATTACTAATCCTCTTTTCTATAATCCCGTTTTGTTTTCTTGTTTTTGTATTGTACAATTTTTCATAACCAAATGCCTTTGCCTCTTCATCTCTTGGATACTTTTTTTTTTTTGGTTTCTCCTGTGCATAAATATTGAAAATATTACATTTCTTTTTTTTTCTTTCCTATGCTGATGTTTCTTCAGCGGTCTCCCACTCCTCCTGTTTCTCCTTATTTGGAGGACTCATCACACTGTGTCATAACCTGTTAGACCTTCTAGCAAAGCTTCTATTTGTTTAGCTTCTACCTTACTGATCTTTTATTTTACATTCACCTTTGTGATCTTATTTTTTGTGTTGTGAAATTGCCCATGTCTGTGTGCCTTTTCCTGTATTTTTCTTCAAATGTCCTTGAAGTTGCCTTTTTTTGTATTGATTAGTTTGCCTTTCTCCTTTGTGTAAATATTGCATCACATCAGATTTTTTCCATGTTTCTTTTTTTGTAACTTTCAAAAATATCTAGATTTTGTTCTTTACATTTTCACACTTGAGTTTCTGTTTCCAAATGGCCCAAGGTTTCTTGGTTTGTGTAACGTTTTTCATTAATTTGTTGTATTTAATGAATGTAAATTTGCATTTGTAGCTTTTTTTTTACCATTTCTTTTGCAAGTACTTTTCTTTTCTCTAACTTCTCTGTCAATATTCTGTCTAGAAATTCTGGTCTTCTTGCATAATATTAACAATACATAATTTCTTTATCTCAATGGTCCACTCTCTCATCTATATGACTTTTTTGGCTTGTCAGTTTTATTTCTTGTGGACTACTACCCCCTTCTACAGAGGGGTGCCATCTTTCCCCTAAGCCTGGCTCAACCCCATTGCAGGAATGTTTTCATGTCTTTAGGGTTCTGCACCATCATTTTTTTCCCAGTCAAAGCACCAGTATGCTTACCAGGATTGGGCACTTTTTTTTTTCCCTGGGACTTGTGTACCCAGCTGTCTTTTTTTATTTTTTAACCAACTCCTGTCCATGATATGCTATATAAAATACAATCTATGTAACTGTGTTGTCTAGGTGAGATTTTGTAACAACGAAGTGCACCTCATGAAGTTGCTCATTGACTTGAGGATGAATTCAGTTCCAGTAATACTACTCTCCTTTGCTTGTGGATTATTTATTTTTTTTATCCTTTCTTCAGATTCCATCGATATCACAGACTTCAGCCTTCAAGATTTCAGTTTGATCCCCTCCTTGAGACTGTCCATATACACACACACACACACTGCTTTGGGGGTAACAACTTGGGTTTCAGTTTCAGTTTCTGAAACAGGCCCAGTCACTGTGGCATTCCCTGATCCAACCGAAGGTGGAACAGCTTTCCAGGTTATGTGCAGAATGATTGCTTTTCACTTGAGAGTAGCGACTGACCTCATTGGGATCAAAATTACAAAAAACACATTTCCCTATAAATAAATCAGCAATCATTTAATAAAACAATCAAACAATTAAATAAACGCTTTAATGAGATTTAAAGCAAACTTCTCTATTCCAACCTCTTGGTGTTAATGTGTCAGACTTCAATATGAAAACAGTTTCTTTGTATGATAGAATATTTTTAATCTGGGTTCAGGCACCTAGGCAGCGAGACATTTCCCTGTGGTACATTTTGGCTGGGGACAAATGGCTGAAGTGGCATTCAGCTGCAGAGAAATATGGCTGTTGTAAATTCCCTGTGGGCAAAGAGAAGCACATACTGCCATGCCCACAGCTTTAATAACCAAATGCATGGAGGCAGAAGTAGTAATGAGTGTTGTGCTTAGTGTACAGTACATACTTGCATGACTAAGTCATGCAGAAGTGTGCTACAGCATGCAGAAAATCCTGCCTGGTTCTGTAGTCACATTTATGCTCCAGTATGCATTTAGGTAATGTTCACTAGACACTGTGAGGAGGGTAGTGGTCCACACGCACTGATTATAAAGGCACTGCCCATTGTGCACTGCATTTTTACTGCCACTGACATGTCCTCTGGCCAGCCTGCTGCTTATGCCTGCTATATTGCCTGCTGTCTCATGTTCCCTTGGGGACCATGGACATTGTTTTCCCCCTGTGCATTTGGTTATTGAAGTTGTAAGTATGGCAACACATTCTTCTCTTTGCCCACAGAGAATTTGCAAACAGACATATTTCTCTGCAGCTGAATGTAATTTCAGCCATTTGTCCCCAGTCAAATGTACCACAGGGGAAATGCCTCGCTGCCTAGGTGCCTGAACCCTTTTAATCTTTCATCCCCCTTCCTGATGAACATTTCTTCCAAAATTGTAGCTTGTAATAAATCTTGCTATGGTGTTTTTCCAAAAAAATGAGATGCTACAGGACTTTCTAGTTTTTGTTTCCTAATGTCTCTTATGTGTTCCTGCAACTTAATTCTAAATTTCCTTTTGGTTTCACCAATCTAGAAAAGGTTGCAGGGACATTTTATTAAATAATTGCTGATTTTGTTTGTGCATATATAGGTGAATGTTTGTTTATTTTGTACTCTTTGAAGGCTGTTGTGGCTGAGGCTCTAAGTCAGTGTAATAAAGTTTACTGTGGAACTGAATCCTATTGCCGTTTTTTGGATATTTTCTCTGAATTTGCTGCTGGTTGTATTTAAGATTCTGAAACCTCCCTTGGATGATGGCATTGGACTAAGTCTCTTGTGGTGCATTCTGTTACTGTGGCAGCAGCCATGAAGAAAGAGCTAACTGATTGATGTACTGTCTATCCCCCCAACAAGGAGTCCAGGGTAATGGAAACATTTTTCAAGGCAAGTGCTTCAGGCACTTTTACTTTAAGGACCCTGAACTATGCAACTTGTATGAATCATTTTCAGAGGGACTTGGTGCAGCAGGCCCTAACATCTCTAAACACCTGTAACATCTGACTTTAGGAAGTAGATGGTGTCGGTCCTGTGCATGCTGCCCAATATTTTGAACCTCGTCATGTGCCTTATGCAGTGGCAGATGGAACAGTGATGGTAGCTGGAGCAGGTATGGCAATGTGATATCAGGTCTGACTGTGCCTCCTGCATTTTTTTTTCTTTCAGTGATGGACCAATCAGAAGTGTGAACAGGATGGTAAGAGGCTTTCTACTGTTGGAGTGAAGTTTGAGACCCCACAAAGATTATATTGAAGAAACTAAAAGGGCCCAAGATCCTTCTGGTTCTGAAAGATCAAGCATCAGCCTTCTGACATGGGTGGCTGTGGCAGAGCTGGCTCCTTTAATGGGTGCAGGCCTAGTGGCAAACCAGATCCACATAACCAGGGATACAACAGTGCCTTTTCCAACAGGCTGCCCCAATATGGGCTGCTCGGTTTCTCTCCCTAGAGGCAGTCTGAGGTTATCTTTTTACCTCAATGTATGGAAGGCAATCACAAAGGTCAAAGGAATCCTCTATAAGCTATTCTTTATCCTCTTTCCTAACACGCCCCAGAATCAAAGTGGCCATTTCCAGATGTAGCACTCTGGCAAAGGTGATGGAGGCAAATATAGTCTCATTGCTCCATAAAAGAGCCTTCCAGGAGGTCCCAGCACACCAAAGAGCATCAAGCGTATATAAAATCCAAACCACAGGCTCATGTTGGACTTTATCCACCTAAACAAATGTCAGTAAGACACCGTTCCAGATGGTCAGGATGGAATCAGTTCTGCCCTGTCTTAAGGAAAACCACTGGATGCGCTCAGCCAGGATGCTTACCTCTACATAAAGATATATAAAGCATCCCAGGATTTCCTTCACTTGCAAGTGAAGTTTGCTATTAAAAATTCAGAGATTTGCCCTTTGATCTCACCACAGACCCTAACTGTCAAGTGCATGGCCATCATAGCAGCCCATCTACATCTCCAGGGATTGAGTTTCTTGTACTTGAATGATTTGGTTCTGCTCCCACGATGGAGTCTTTCTTAGAGGCCAGAAGTCCCCTCTTCACTGTCGTCATAGGCTGTCAATTGAATACCACCAAATGAAATGCTCTCTGGTCAGAGAGAAACTGGCATTGAAGCTGGCACTTCAGAACACTTCTACAGGTCGAATTCCCAGCAGCTACTCTAGTCCTCAGGGTTGTGGGACTGATGGCATAGTCGATATTGTTTGTTCATTACTGTATTGAGTCTCCTGCAATGGCTCCAGTAAGTGCAATGATCTTTGCTGCTACTATTTATTTATTTATTTTTATTTTACATTTGTTGTCCGGGATAGTCCGACTGGAACAAAGTCCATTTACAGCGGAGGCCCGGGGAGATGAGCTCCAAACATAAACAAGAAAAAATAGCAATTGAAATAAAACGGATATTTAACTGATATAAAATATAAAATAGAAATGCAGATAAAAGAGCAGAATGCAGATAAAAGTACATTCAGACTAAAAATGGTACAATTATACAAGTAGGATATTTCATAAGGTTACATAGGTTCACATTGAATAGACATGTATACAGGATAGAAATTACCCTTGTTATAGTCAGGAGAAATTAACAATAGCTAATAGAGAAGTAAATAACATAAATGATGTTGGTTTAGCCAGGCTTGTCACAGTGGTATAGCCAGTTTAATGCCAGATGTTGTTTAATAGTGGCTTTAAATTGGCATGTGGAGGAGAGCAAGGTCATGGCAGCTGGAAGTATGTTCCAGGTTCTACTTACAGAATTTGCAGATAGGGCCATGCCAGCAGCATTGTTAATTTTAGTTGTCTGTATTTGTAGCTTATTAGATGAGCGGAGCAGTCACGTGTTATGGGGGATGATAGAATTTCTAAGGGCTGGAGTGTTGTCTGGGTTATAGAGGATTTTGTTAGCCATTATCAGCAGGTTGTACTTGATAAGATTAGGAAATCCCAGCCATCCAAGCTGTTTGAGGTTGATGCAGTGGTGGGTTCTAAATGGAAGGCCTGTAGTAAACCTGGCAATGTGATTATAACAGGTCGTTAGTCTAAGTTCAGATTTACTTATATTTGCTAGAAGGGGGGTGGCATATAGGAGTATAGAAAGTAGGTGCGAGCGAGCAATGGCTATTTTAGCTGGGGGGGTGAGGAAGGCTTTGATTCTATAAAGTGACCCAAGTTTTTTATTGATGGTCTTGATTGTCTGACTTGCATGGAGGTCAAATTTTAGGTTATTGTCTATAGTGACAACCAGTAATTTTGTATTTGGGTCAGGGGAAATGACTGTCCCGTCTTTTGCATTTATGGTGAAGGAGAAAGGTACAGACCTTTGGGTTGGTGGGAATATGAGCATTTTGTTTTGTTTTTTTGGGATTTAAGTAGCAGACAATGCTTGGAGAGCCAGTTTTCTATGGCAGTGAATGTAGACTGGGTATCCTTCTTTAGATCAGTGGGAGATACAGCTGAGCAGATCAGAGTGGAGTCATCAGCGTATTGGGTACAGCTGATGTTTGGTATGATAGTAGGCAGGTCATTAATAAAGATGGAAAACAGTAGTAGTCCTAATATGGAGCCTTGTGGTACTCCAGTAGTGTTTGGTAATAGATTAGAAAGCTTATTCTGCCAGAGGACAGCCTGTTGTCTGTTATTAAGATAGGATGTAAACCAAAGAAGTGCTTTGGGGTCTAAGCAGAGGGTGTGCAGGGTCCTAATCATAGGATGATCGACCATATCAAATGCCTTGGAAAGATCCAAGAAGAGGGCAGACGAAGTGCTATTATTGTTGCGGTGGTTTTTGATGGTGTTAGTGAAGGACAATAGGGCTGTGGTAGTACTATGATGTGGACGAAAGCCATGTTGGGTATCAGCCATAAGGTGATTTTGGGTTAGGTGTTGCATGAATTGTTTTATGTATACATTTCTCCATAATCTTAGCAAGTGGAGAAAGTATGGCTATGGGCCTGTAATTAGAGTATTCAGTAGAGGGTTTATGTAATGGAATAACATAAGACGTTTTCCAGATGTTAGGAATTACGGCTTCGGATATGGTGCGGTTGATTAAAATAGAGATTGGATAGGCAATGGCATCTGCTGACATTTGCAGATTTTCAGCTAGGAGTTGGTCAGCAGAGAGTGTGGTGGGTTTTAGTTTTTTGATCAGTCTGCAAATAAGGGAAGTTGACACAGGCTTAAAGCAGAATACGTTTTTGCTATTAGAGTTGGTAATATCGTCAGGGGAACTTGGAGGTAGCTGGGTGGCAAGAGCTTGAATAGTCTCAGTAAAGAAATGATTAAAACTATTTGCAACTTCTGGGGGTTTTAGTGGTGGCAGCAGGGCTAGGTGTCTGTTTTAGCAGGATACAGTAACTTGTTGATCCCAGCTCAGAATTTTTGAGGATTATTCTCATTAGTCATCTGTAACCTACAATAGTAGTGTTTTTTATCTTGTAGGACAAGTCTTTCTGTTTCATTCCTCGCATGCCTGTCTTTATTATGATCATGGGGGTCTTTGGTATGACACCAGGTAGCCCAGAGTTTATTTCTACAGGTTATTTTTAGTCTTGATTCTTTGGAAAGCCAAGGTACGTTTTTACCTTTTGTTTGCTTTAGGCGGGTAGGAGCATGTAAGTCTAGAATTTCAAGAAATTTTTTGTTAAAATAGGTGACAGCCTCCTCTAAGGGGAGATGCTTTAGTTTCGACCAGTCGCAGGAGTTTAGTTCCAGTTGAAGTTTATCAGGTTCAAGGTCCCTTTTGCTTCTGACTTTCCTGAGCAAAGGTTGTTGGGGTATAATTGCTTTTTATTTAACTATGTAGGTAAGGAGATATCACTTAGATCCTCGGGGAGGGTACCTGCAGTGTACATTTGGGGGTTGCTATTTACAAGTATCCAGTCCAGTATTCTATCTTTTTGGGTGTGTTTGCCTAATCTGGTAGGGGTAACTATGGTTTGAGTGAATGCATGGAGGTTGATGTGAGTGGAGGGGGATTTTGAGGAACAGGAGCCCCAGTCATTATTAAAGTCTCCCAGGACTAGGGTTTCTTGGGTGTACTGAGAGGATATCCAGTGAAGAGTGTCTTGGAGTGTGGCTACATTGTTATCTGGGGGAATGTACATGCAGATAATGTTAATGTTTTTATTTTTAAGTTGAAATTTGGTAGCTAATATTTCAGAGTTATTGATCTGAGGTGGTTAAATTCAAACTCATGCATTCAAACAAGTGGTGGGCTAAGGTAAGTATTTGTGTTATATAAAAGAAGTTGACTTTTTTATTTAAAATAAATAAAATAGAAGTTAAAATAGAGCTATATACTTAACCTGATTTTTAGTTAAACTGGTGTATGGGTTTTAGAATATTAGTGAGGGAGAACCTAGTGAAAATAATATGTGCAAGAGATTTAAACTGGGTTAAATATTAGCATGCTAACTGCTAGGGCTGTTCCTTGGGTTTTAATTATTTATAGGTAGTCAGAAAGCTATGGGGTATGAACTAGAGGTGCCTTTGGACCCAGAGCGCACAACTACAGTATTTATAGGTTAAATACAATGTTTAGGTATTAACCTTAGGTGAGGTAGTTCAGTCCCCAGGTAGGTGTCCTTGGGCACAGAGTTCAGGGTTTCTCCTTTCTGGGTGAGGTTCTTTATTAAATTGTTAGGGGGGGCGCTTCTTGGAAATAAACATACAATCAATGTGAGACACTTTCAGGCATGAGGTAATGACCACTAGACAAGCAGGCCTAACATGCACTCCACTTTACAAAGAAATCAGCTCCGAGGTGTTATAGGTAATAAGTTAACAGCATTATACAGCATAGCATTAATGCAATCGGTATCGGTCTTCGATTCAATTAGATTAATACTTCCTCTTTTTGTAAGCCAATTCTGATAATTAATAGCTGCAGGAAACATTTGCAATGGTGGTTTGATTTCCCATTTTATCCACTCAAGCAAACATTTCATCCCTCATGCTTCCTGAAGCAATTGTGACCAGGGATGTCTCTCCATTAGGATAGGTGGGCATTTCAGTGGGAGAATGGTTCAAGATTTAAGGGCACCCAATGAAGCCAGTGGTCACATAAACATCCTAGAGATGCAGGAAGTTCTAGTGTTTGCAGGAATGTCAGGACGGTCTCAGTCTGGAAGTGATTTCTATCCAAATGGAGACCATGACAGTAGTTTCCTATATCACCCAATGTGAAGGAATTTGATTGTATCCCTTATGTTGGGAAACGTTCCAAACATACCTGTAATGGCCTTGCACTGTTTTCTTACATCAATACATATTCCAAGAACTCTCATTTGTCTTGTGGATGGGCTTAGCAGATCATATGAATACCTCCTGAGCGGCCCCTCCATTCAGAAGTAGCAAAACCAATCTTTATATCATTGGAGTTTCCCCTTGTTGCACCTTTTTTGCCTCCCCAGTTAATGCCAGATGGAGTAGGTGTTGTTAGCCAGGAACCCACCGCAGAGACCGTCACTGAGGGATGCTCTAACTCTACAGTGGCCTCCTAGTCTTCTGTATGCCTTCTCACCCCTTGCCCCCTTGATCCCAAGGTGTTTTACAGGAAGAAATCAAGTGCAAGGCTTCTGTCATTCCCAAAACCCCCTTCTGGCCCAGACAAATCTGCTTCAGCCTTCTTGGAGACCCCCCTCTGGTATTAGATCAGTGCAGGATATCCTCTGACATTACTCCAGGAAGCCATACCCAGATCTCCCCAACCTAAAACTGACTGCTTGGCTTCTTCAATTCCAGTGATGGCCAAAGACACGTACTTCTCTTTCAAGGCAATTAAGATTCTAACTGCTTCTGAATTTTGACACACAGACTGTACTGGGGATAATGGAAGCTTTTGTTATCTGGACCTCCTCTCAAACTATTGGCCTCTTAGGTTCATAGGTTCATACTAGGCTATCTGCCCTAGGGCATTTATAAGCCTAGCCAGAGTGTGTGTGGCTTTCACCACCCCTTAGGATGAGAATACTATACCCATTAGTTTGCTGTGCCTCTGTCCAGCAGTGATACAGAGATGATTCCCGGGGTAAACCTACGATCTCCCATCCACTCGTCAAGATTTCTCTTGAACAGAGTCAGTGAGGGGCACTGCCTCACATGGACTGGGATTCTGTTCCATAGTGTAGGGAGTCTCTGGGTGATGAATCTGTCCCTCCAGCACGTCCTATTTATATCCGTGTTGAGGTTTAAGTCTCTTGCTCTCGTGGCTCTGGTGGATTTGGATTTTTTGAGGTGGAGCATGTCCATTAATTCCGGGTTGGACATGGCCTTGTATGTCAGGCACAGATCACCTCTGAGCAGACTGAATAGAGCTGGAGTTTCTTCAGTCGGGCATCGTATGACATATGTTTGAGCCCCTTTATCCTTTTGGTGAGGAACGTTTGGGGTCTTTCCAACTGCTGCAGGTGTCGGGTAAGGTACATTCTGAATGGGGCATTGTACTCGATCATTGGTCTGATAAGTGAAGAGTACAGGGGTACAATGACCTCTCCTGATCTGGATGTGATTCCCTTCATGATCAGGTGGGCAATGTAGAAGGTCTTCCTAACCACTTAAATGTGAGTGTCAAAAGAGAGGTTACTGTCAACTTGGGTCCCCAGGTCCCTGATAACTTCTTCCGTGTTTAATGGATTACCATCTATGTGGTAATTAGGGGTTACCTTGTTTTTCCCAAAGGGTATGACTATACATTTTTTGGCATTTAGCTTAAGGCCATGGCTCTGGCACCAGTTATCCATTTCTACGAGACCTTTCTGGAGGATGTCTGTGTCTGATGGAGTGTCAATTATGGTGCCCAGTTTGCAGTCATCTGCAAATTTTGTCAGCCACAATCACCCTATGTTTGCCTGCACTTCAGAAAAATAAATGCCGAACAAGAGGGGGCCCAGGACTGAGCCCTGTGGGACACCGCTCGTGACCGGCTTAGAGTCTGACATGGCACCAGCAACTCTAACCCTGTGTGTTCTGTCCTTGAGCCAGTTTGCAACCCATCTTGTGACATATGGGTTTACATCTAAGCTGGTGAGTTTTTCTATGATGCCCGAGTGGGGTATTGTGTCGAATGCTTTTGCTAGGTCAAGGTAGGCTGTGTGAACTGCCTTACCCTCATCAATGGCCTTAGTGACTGTTTCGAAAAAGTCGACCAAGTTCAAGAGGCAGGATCTGCCCTTGACAAAACCAAATTGGGTAGGATCCAGTGTCTGTAGGTCCCCAATGTCTTTATTTATGAGTTCCATTATGATCCTCTCCATTGCTTTGCAGACAAGGCTCGTCAAGCTTATGGGGCTGTAATTTCCAGGGTCCGTAGAAGCACCGCCTTTGTGGAGTGGGACCACAGTTGCCGTACGCCATTCTTTGGGTACGTATCCTGTAGTAAGGCTAAGATTAAACAGCAGCCTTATGTGTGGGTTTAGTTCCTCATGGAGTTCGTGTAGCACACAGCCGGGGACACCGTCCGGTCCCATTGATGCTGTGTTTTTTGCTTTAGAGAGCAGCTCTCACCTGGGCATCTGAGATGTTTGGGAGGCTAGACTCTGGTGGGATAGATATTTCTCCTTTTGGGGAGGGAGGGAAGAAATTTGCACTGAACCTGTCTGCCAGTATGTTGGCTATGTCTGTGGGTTCAGTGATTTTTTTTATCATTTTGGACTAATTCTGAGCATATCTGGGAGTTTCCACCCAGGTTTCTAACATAGCTAAAGAAGGCTTTATGATTGTCTTTTGTGTCATTAGCGATTTTTCTCTCAAAGTTGGCCTTGGATGATTTTATGAGTGATCGTAGTTTTTGCTAGTATTGATCAGAGATGCCTTCCCATT
This sequence comes from Protopterus annectens, assembly GCF_019279795.1. NCBI lineage: Eukaryota > Metazoa > Chordata > Ceratodontiformes > Protopteridae > Protopterus > Protopterus annectens. The sequence goes on along the minus strand of NC_056749.1, from coordinate 479,560,691 downwards.
TAGGGATTTTGCTCTGTCATGTAGTAGCTTTCTCCTCTTGTTGTAGAGTTTGTTTATGGCTGGAGTCCACCAGACCGGGCGCCTGCCTTTGGTGGAAAAGGTCTTGATTTTATTAGGGATTGCTTGATCCATACATTCCTGGAGGTGCTCGTAGAAGGCATTTGTAAGGGTTTCAGCAGCGTGGGTTGTGGTTTCCACTGGCTCGGGGGCCTTGAAGGATACCACTCCAGTCTTAAGAAGTGTGAAGTTTGCTTTTGAGAAGTTCTTCACTGTGGTCTTTTTTGCTGGGGGTGGGGGCGGAATGTGGATCTCCAGTGAGATTAATTTATGGTCTGATCTCACCAATGAGGGATATACTTCCGGTGTGGAGCATTTTGTCCCCATGTTTGTGATGATCAGGTCTAGTATATTTTCTCCTCTTGTGGGAATGGTGACTAGTTGTTCCATAGCATTTGATTTTATGAACTCAAGGAACCTTTGGGCTAGGGTGTTGGGCTTGAGTAATGTTCCCAGTCTATGTTTGGGTAGTTGAAGTCACCCAATATGATGGTGTTTGGAGAGACATTTATACTCTCCAGTGTCTTCAGGAAGGCTGTGTGGGTTTCCTGAGTTTGAGAAGGTGGTCTGTAGCATGTTACAAACTGTAGGGCAGTTTTACCTATGGTTAATTGCACCTGGATGGTCTCCGATGCTTCGTGCGTTGGAGGTGTGGGTATCCTTTATGAATATGGATACTCCCCCTCCTTTTGTAGTTCGGTCCGGATTTTGGGGCCGGAACGCATGATATGAGGTATAACCTGATAGTGCTGGGGTGCTCTCAGGAGCCTTGAACCAGGTTTCAGTCACAGCACAAACATCGATGTTCTCCATACTGAGGAGGGCTTCGAGGGCGTGCATCTTGAGGTTTAGACTTCTGGCATTGAGCAGTATTACCCTTAGTTTTTCTCCGTTTTTGTTTTCTAGGGCGGTAGGTTTATCATTTGAGCCTTGCCTAAAAAAGGCACTATGGGGGTGGCAAGAGCCTTTGCCAATATCCGGAAGCCCAGGGGTGACAGGTGCAAGCCGTCCCTTGCGAAGCAGCGTGGCTTGTCAAGCATGTCATCCCAGACATTGGATCCCCTTAGAATGACACCAGTAATTAAGCCAATTATTAAAGCTGATCATTTTGTCTCTGTATTGTGGCATCATTCTTGGTGAGGGTAGGATACTGCTCAGGGTCAGGGTCATACCGGCCTGGGCTACATAATCTGAGAGCTCCTCTGTCTCTCTTCATGTAGTCCAGGGAGGTACGTCTCGGGTCGTTCACACCGGCATGGACAATGACTGAGTCATACTTGTACTTGCTGTGGAGTGACCTGAGTGCTTGTGTTATGTGGTGGATTCTAGCGCCTGACAGGCAGCTAACTGTGATCTTTTCCTTGTTCAGTCTGGTGAGTGGGACGTCAGTGTGTCTGACTATGGAGTCACCTATAACAAGTGTGTCTGGCATTGTGTTTGGCCTTAAGGGCTGTGACTGTTTAGCACACTGACTTTGAGAACTATGTGTTGCATGTCTTATGTCTTGAGGTGGCAGTTGCTTGGGTGTCTGCTTTGGAGGCCTCTGTATTTTTGGTAGATTTTTGATCAGTGCCTCCGAGTATGTCTTTGTGTGTTTATGTGTTTGTTTTGCAGTTGTGATAGTTCTATGTGAAACTGGGTTTGTGGTGTGCGTGGTTTCCTTCTCCTCCAGTTCCTAGTAGAATTAGTTTCACTTCAGTAGTGAAAATAGGGACATTATCAAACAATTTCTAATTTTTATGCAGGGCACCAAGATCATGTACTTAGCCCCACATAAGCTTTGTAAAGCCTTTCGTAAAGGAGTTCTACTCTTAGGCTTCCAATGAAAAACCTATTCCCTCATGCAATTCAAACTTCATTTTGGAAGAACTGACGAAGTCCCCATTTGAGCCAGCTTTCTGTTGGTTACTTTCATGCAAGACGTTTGTTTTGGTAGCCCTCATTTCTGTTAGAAGTGTTCACCATGCTTCAGGAACTTCTACGCTTTGCTTGCCTTTACATAAGGACAGTGTGTCCCACCATACAAACCTGTCCTTTTTTCCTAAAGTAATTTCTGAAATGACCGTGATGAAAACCATTAATTTACCAGTGTTTTTTTTTTCCCCAGTCATGCCAATAAGGGACAGTACATTCTCCGCAGTTTGGAAGTGCATTGGCAATTTTCATTTTATCTTCCTAGGACCAAACATTTTGGCAGCTTTTTGTTTCCCTTGCAAAAAACAAATTGGTTAGAAAAGTTTCCAAACTTACACTTTCCAGGTGACTTGGACTGCATTACTTATGTTTGTCTTGTACTACTGGCCATTGCTGGTTAAGCCTACGGGTCATTCCACCAGGGCATTGGTAATTCCTACTTTTCTCAGCTGTAACTTGTCCTCTGTTCCCACATTAAACACTAATTTGGATTCCATTTGTAGAGCTAGAGTATCCTTTGGGGCCTCTGTTCTCAAGGGTCCCCTGTCATAATGCCACCCACAAGTTGGATTGGGCAGGCTAAATGAATAAGCTACAAAAGGTATGTACTTGGCATAATGTTTGATCCTTTTCATTCTGTTACTCTTGTAGATCCTGAATACCAGATTTTCTAGTTTGTGTTAACACACTTTACACTCTCACTCTTGTTTTATATGTTCTACGTAGTTACTGTTACTCTATCTGAGGTAATCCTAGACACTACTGCATGATGGGAAGATGTATTTTAAAGGGGCTTGAGCCTGTAGCACTATTACTGCCATGTTGGAGCTGATAAATGACTTGAGGACACTTTAGTCCTTTCAGGTGGACATGAATGGAAGTATCTAGTGAAATGTTACTGCTTGGTTAGTGTGAAGAGTACCGTAACAGCTCTATGTATATATTTTATGACTCTCTCAACTCTGAAAACTATTCCATCTGACAAACAAGGAACATCAATATGAAAGACAAGTTCTGTTTTCTGAAACAAAGTACTTGCTCCTGATCTGTGTTCTTTTAATGTGGTGCTTGGTGTTTAATGTACTTTATTTATATGGAATATATTTTTGACATTGGATGAAATAATTTGTGTAAATGTATACATGTGATGTTGCATATTAGACGTGCGAATACAGCAAGTGTCAACCATTTGCTTGAGTAAGCTTCTACCAAGTGTGAATACTTGGAGAACATCCTGATGAAATGCAAACAATTGATTGTGTTTGTTTAAAGCAAAAAAAAAAAAAAAAAAATTGTGGGAACTCCTTGGTCTCCCAAAAGCTTTGTATATTGCTTGCTGGTACTGATTTATAAACCACCTGTGTAACTTTTTTTCATTAAAGTTTTTTTTTTTTTTTTTTTTTTTTTTTTTAACCAGCCTGTGTTAAAACTGTGTTTAAAAATGTTAAAACCTGTGTTTTGTACTGGTGAAATCTATTATCTTTAACTTGTAATTTTGATCTCCTCACTCAGTCCATCTAATTAGTATCTGCAGTGAAATTTGATGACTGTTTTAACACTAGACTGTTCTAACATAGCAAAAACAAGTTGCTCATTAGAAGATTAGGTTTAAAAGGGACCTACAAACGTCTGCGCAGCTCAAACCTGTCAGCATACGTGATCAGCCATGAACCCAGGTTTGTAGCTGCCCAAGTGCTGTGTGTTTTGATCACGATTCCTATTGTCTTGTACATCTATTGTTTTCATAGTACAATGACTGCTGATTGGCAGTACACCATAACTTTTTACAGATTCACTGTCACAGAAGCAATTCATAAAACCTTCTGATTCCTTGGCCATGACTGTGAAGGGTACAGAATATTCAAGCATGTAAATGAGGGAATCTGGTGTTGTACAGGCAAGGCGGATGTTTCTTCCACTATGTTGTAGTGTGGAAAAGGGGTAGTTGTGTGCACAACAGTATTACAATAATATGCAGCCGAGTGTCTGTGTATGTTTGTTTTTAATATTCAGCCAGTTTTGGCCAGTGGTATGTTGTGCTGTCCAACATATCTTAGTTGTACTCTGATCAGTTATTTTCATATTTAAGTGTAGTCAGTCCAGACTTGTATCATCTAGCTCAGAGAGTAGTATGCTGGTGTTGGGTGTTTTGTGCATTACATCCGAGCCCACATTACCTTTCTGCTTTATTTCCATACTGTACTGATTCTGTATTGTGAAGATAAGCTAATCAAAGAAAACCATTTGGAGCCATAACAGAGGTGTAAATAGGAGTGAAACCTAATTATGGTATGGATAGCCTAAAATAAAAATTATAGATGGTATCCCATGCTAATCTATAATAGAATGCTTACAGATATATAAAATAAACCCTATGCTGATAAATTGCATAGTTATAACTAAGAAACAGTGGGTAAACTATTTTACAAATGAGTAATGATAAAGGGCAAATTATTATACCATGGACTTAAAAAATCTGAAGGAGAATATTCTAGGTCAAGATTTTTTTCTATTACTGGTGCTGTTTTGCCTTGTACTTGGGCTATGGTTACAGCTTAATAGGTTAAGCAGCTTAACTTCAGAAACCAATCTTGCCCAATGGCTTCTCATTTACTGTATAAATTAAAAATGTAAAGCTTATCAGACAAGCACCTAAAAGCATAACTACAAATTGTTAAAATCTTTTCAGGTGGTGTAAGAATGACGTATGGTGCTGATACAGGTGTGAAACAACATTTTATAGCAAGAACACTGAAGCAGCAAGACAAGACCAACCTGGGAGATGAATGCAGTATAAAACAACTTTATCAAGGCCGACTTAAAAATATCTAGGAGTAGATGAAGGGTCCGCAGTAAAGTCTCAACAAATGAGAAGAAAGCTTAGTTATGAATATTTCGGAAGAATAAATCTAATACAGAGCACAGCCTTAACATCCTGGAATAAAGTTCAAGGTAAAAATCTGCTTGCTTTTCTTCTGACTTAATTTTTGTGTGACTGGCTGGCCCAAAAAAGCACTGAATCAGTTGGACAAGAAATACTTCATCCCTATCAGATTATGTACAAAAAAAAATGTTGCATGGCAAGACTGTAAATCCGTAGGTCTGGAGGAGGTATGAAATGAGCCTTGAAATTGGCTGTACGTATTTGCCTACAATTGTGGAGCTGCAAATAAACTTATTGACATTAGAGCCAAAAACTGTTTTAAACCATGAAGAAATAGTCTAAGACGGTATCTTTGGTCAGAGCAGCAAAGGCATTTTGGAAAGCAGTGGGAATAGAAGTCGAACCAGAAGTAGACTTAAAGCAAGTGGCAACAAAGTGCCAAAAAAAATAATAATGTAAAGAACATGGGAAGCCCACAGTTAAAGGGGCAAGTATATACAACTGTAACAGTTGCATACGGATTTTTAAGATTTGATACATAGATGGATGGGTAGCTGGGTGGATAAGTAGAGGCATCCTTTAAACCAAAAGATGAAAGGTTAATGGCAGACTACGTACACAGTGTCTTACAAAATCTATTTAAAACGTGGAAGATGCAAACAAATGCAGGTTCTGTAGTACATCAGTTGCACATCTTGTTTCTGGTAGCAGTATACTCATGGCTGTGGGTCCGCATGCTCAAAAGCACAATTAATGAGGCGAGACTGGTTCCCTAGGATTGTAGAAACACTAAAACTTACAGGTAGCTGAGAAACGCTGAAAACAAAATACTGAAAATAAAGATGTTATGATAACAACATGGGTCACCCAATAACAATAGTTAAAAGTAGATGCAAGAGAGAACAGGTGTAATAGTCAAGGACAAAAGTAATTTTAATCAATGAAATAACTACACGTAGTAATTAGTGATGCAGGTACTGAGACTCTTAGCCCTAAAATACCAGGGTATGCAAACAGAAATGAGCCCAATACGGAATAGACACTTATGTAGTTACAATAATAGTAGGAGCAACAGGGCATATAAATTAATTTTCTAGTATTCTTAAATATGCTTCCACTATAACTCCATATGAACTGGAGAAGGAGGCAATTCTGGGCACAATGATGTTTTCCAAGTGTGCTTTTCCCTAGGAAAAGCAAATACTGAAGCAATAATAATTTCATGGACTTTTAATTGTACCTTAACTCTGTAATGGGGGTGCATTCCTGTCACAGTATCTGGAACCCCTAGACATATGAGTCTGTGTATGATTGTGATTACTTAGCAAACAGTACTCCACATTTACTAAAAGTCTAAAGTGCACAGGGCACTGGTACAGGGATTCAAATGTGTACTAGCCCCATGCAATTGTGCACAATGTTTGAGTACTGCCCTTTGCTTTTATTACATTATTGTTGAACTACTCCTGTATTTTAAAGGTTCTTTTTTTCTTTTAGCTTTAATTTTAAAGCATGTAAGACTTCAGTATGATTTAATTACGTTGGTACATATGGTGTTAAAATGTGCTTTGCAGTGTGAAAGGTGACTTTTTTCTTGTGAAGATACCTTTTTTGGATGATAGCTACTGGTTATTAGTGTATCTGCCTCAAGATCCACAGTCCATGCTTCAGTCCCTAACTCTGGCATGTGGGTAGGTGTATGGCTAACATGTTTCCCTGTGCTTGTGGGTTTACGGCTTTGTCCTGTTTTCCTTTCACATTGAAAATCATGCTGGCAGCTGGTTGGTTGGACATTATTAATATTTCACATGTATTGTTTTTTACTGTTCCACATATGACCTAGGCCATGGCTGAAAAAGGACAACAGTGGACCAGATCACTTAACCAGTTATCAAATGGTCTGTTTTGTAAGTATTGTTTTTCTGTGATCTCTGGATCTAGGACCAATGAACATTTAAATATGCATTTCTAAGCAGCATTTTTTTATTTTTATCTGAAACCAACCTGAAAATTGTACTTTGGAATGCTTGGTAATTTGACTAGGAAAATTCCGCTGAGCCTCTGGCCTTTTTCTGGGAGGAACTTTGGTATTTATATTGACTATGGGTAATTTGGCAAATGTATCATGAAAACAGCTTCTTTTGTCTAGTCTGTGTTTACATCCTTCTCCACAAAAAATATATCTAGATGGACTATCAAGTCTTTGTAGCATATGACAAGAATCTGAGGTTTTGTGTTGGAAGAGTATGTCAGGTGATGCTACTGCCAAAAATTAAACCTTCAATATTGTCAAAAGGGCCAGAGGTTATGTTGGTAACAGCGGAGATAAAATCGGAGGCAAACTATGTAATATGCTTCTTACCTGCTTAGCCTAGTACGAACCTATGAACCTATCTGCCCTAGGGCATTTATAAGCCTAGCCAGAGTGTGTGTGGCTTTCACCACCCCTTAGGATGAGAATACTACTCCCATTTAGGGTTTAGTTTGCTGTGCCTCTGTCTAGTAGTGACACAGAGATGACCCCCAGGGTAAACATATGATCTCCCATCCACTCGTCAAGATTTCTCTTGAATAGAGTTAGTGAGGGGCTCTGCCTAACCTGGATATAGGTTCTGCTTTAGTAAAAAGGCATGTAGAACTGATCATCTAGTTACAAAGGGAGGTTACTGTTAGTGCTAAGTACACCAGACAAAAAAAAAAAGATGAAATGATATAACATACTTTGACAGAAGGATCCTGAGCTTTTTGATTGCACAGGAAGAGGTAAAATATGTAGGTGGGAACAAAAACTGGGGACTATTATGGGATCTGGGTATCTTGCTAGGAGTTAGCAGATGACATTGGTAAGGAGAGCAGAGGGAAAGAATGTGCACTACATGGGTTATGTGAGTTTGTGTAAATTGAAGTATGCTCCATAACTGAATAGTTTTAATCCTATTTAGGGCATGGATTCCATGATGAAAAAAGTGTCACCAACACTGAGGTAATAGAGAGACACAGTAAACTATTATGAAAAAATTGAAGAAAAAAAAGGTATGTCTTGTAGGAGTGAAAAGACACCATGCAGCACCTTGTGTCTGGGGGGTATCATTACACATGTATCCTTTTAAGTGCAGTGACTACATTATCACACCACCATGGGGAAAAGTAAGCCTGCTGAAGTGTCTATTTGACTACCATATCTTTACAACATGGTGACATAGTGAACAGCCATAATTGTACACTAAGTGAATAAATCTGTAAGTGACTCTTTATCCTGTTGTAGTACACTTCAGTGCCCTCAACACCAAATCAAAAAGCAATCTTGACAGCAGTGGCTTTTCATAAATGGCACTTCGCTGCTTTGGCATAATTACTGATCTTGATGAACGTGCTTTCTCAAGTAAGGCTGCAGACTTTTCAAAAAGGTCATTTGTACTGAAGACCATTTTTAATTAACTGGGATTTGAAAGACTATTTAGGGCTGTCGTTCTCTCTCCAAGATAGGCTTCTTTGCCTTGTTTCTGTTGTGTGCAAGGATAACCACTAGCTTCCCTGCAGCCCTAAATTGAATTAAGCAAGCAAATGACATATTAATGAAATGCAGTAGCTGGTTGCAAGTATTTATTATTCTAAAAGAAGACATACTTGAAATGCTTTGGTGGCTTTACCAGTATAAGAAAACATGCAGATTGTAAAAACAGTTTTGATGGCAGAAGGTGTAGCTTATTAATTCTTGCATGGAACAAAGGTATTTGCACTGATCACTAAATGTCTGTCATTGACACTGTTGCAATACAAACCTCTGTCTCAAGGGATTAACAATAGTGTGATATGCAGCCAAATTTACAGAAATTAATGCTAACAGGTCTTCTGCTGTGTCATGCAGCCCCTGCCTTTGAAGACGAGTTTTGCGGTAATCTTAGCTGTGAATTGTTTTTTCTGTATTTGGTATGAAACTATGGATCCAACTTGAGAATGTATTGCTTGAGCATTGGCCAGTGCATATCTGTAGAGCTATGCTCCCCTTTTTGAGGAGAAGGGCTGTGTGCCTTGGCTCTGAGTATTTAGCTAACATTTTATTTTCATTAAGAACTCTTGTGCTGATCAGTGCAGCCAAATTTACAGAAATTAATGCTAACAGGTCTTCTGCTGTGTCATGTTATCCCAATGCAAAGTGCTATGGCAGTCAAAGTAAATTTAAATAAATTAAACGTTGTTGTATAAGCAGTCTACTTAAAAATTCCCATGTTATGCAGTGTTCTGGTATGGTATATTGCTTCCTTAACTTCAAAAATTTAGTAGGTGGGGGGAGGAGGGTAGGTCAAAGAGCAGGTTACTTTTCTGCTTGACAGTTTGCATATAATCTGCTGATACTTTGATTTTCTGATAACTTAACAAATATTTTTTTTAATACATATTTCCTTTGAGTGGCAGAAACATCTTAGTAATTCAACACATTTTATTTTATTAATATTTATCAAAAATCTGACTGGGTATTTACACTTTTCAGCAGAGATCTGGAGAGAGATGCTCCAGTTAAGCTATGTAGAATAGAAAGCTTGCTAATATAAAGTTTGGAACAATTATATCTATCATGGAAACTGAAGTGCAATTTTCTTGTAATGTTTTTTACAGTTTTAAAGTGATCCTCTGTGTTAGACATACAGCTTCCTAATGAAACCATTCCACTGGTGAATTTAGCAGTCGGATGTTTGTGTTTCTGAAAAATCTCAAAAAGACTTTGTTTTAGATTTTTGCTGAGGGAATGAAGCCACTTTTAAATTTTTGTTGCTGGGCTCTTTCTTATCACCAGCCAGTCATTTTGACTCCTTTCTCTTTAGTGGCATAAACAGATTTGACTCTTCAGCTGTCACCGCATCCCCTGGAGTTGGGAGGAGTTGCTCTTCAGCTGTCACCGCATCCCCTGGAGTTGGATGAGTTGGGTGAACCTCCTTTGCAGGTAATCCATAGGCTCCTGTACTTTAAATCCAGCTGGTTTGATAAAAATCAGTAGCTAAAATAAATAAACCCCAAACAGAGAGCAGCCAGTGTAAGTTAAGTTAACGGAAAGACTTCGCAGATCCATCTCCTACTACTTTTGGTGAATATATTTGTTGTACAAAATTATTTTGAACAATGAATTTGATTCTGACACAAATGATGAGTCTCTAGATCTGCAGCAACACCCTTCCATACCTCTCAGCTATCCAGATTTTTGCAGAAAGTCCAAACTTTTCCTCATATTTTTGATCTTTTTCTCATAAAATTTGTTCTCTGGCAATTGAGGATTGGTTTTATATTTGTTTACCGGGAAAGTCCGACTGGACATAGTCCTTTTTTAGCAGACACCTGAGGAGAAAAGCTCCAGTTACAACAAATTAGAGTTAACAAATATGTAAAAACGATACAGAAATATCAATTACAGACATGACAGAAGTTAAACATTTAGGCATTACTGCATTGATAGCAAGTAACAGATACATAATGCATTTGATATCAGGTAACAGATACATTATAGTGGAAAATACAGTTATGTAGCTAGAAGGGTTCAGATTATAGTTCATAATGAGTAGAATGCTAGAAGGGTTCAGATTATAGTTCATAATGAGTAGAATGCAATTAAATGAAACTGAAGGCTATTTTCATGGACGGTAATTTGCAAGGAGACTGACGGGCATATCCTGGAGAGTTGCAAGAACATAGCCAAGTGTCTGTGAAGTCTGACCTAAGGAGCTTTTTAAATTGGGAGATAGAGCTGTCTGAAGTTACTTGGTATGGCAGATTATTCCATATTTTAGGAATATAGTTGGTAGAGAGAGAATTCCCAGCCAAGTTGTTGGCTTTGGTGGTATCTATAAGGTGTTGGTTGCTGGAACAAAGAGATCTAGAAGTAGTATAGGGATGTACAATATTTTGGAGAGTAGTATAGGGATGTACAATATTTTGGAGAGTAGTTTTATCAGATTAGTGGATCATTCCGTGTGCAAAGATTAGTTGATTGAAGTGCAGAAGCTGGGGAAGTTCGAGCCACTTATGTAGTTTCAGGGATGTACAGTGATGTGACACATGAGATGCACCAGTAGCAAATCTTATTTTATTATAGCAGGATTCCAGTTTAGTTGTCATTTTTGTGGAGGTTGGTTTAGTATTGCAGAGGTTTAGAGAGGGTAGATAAAAGGTGTGCATGGGCTATAGTAGCTTTTGTGTTTGTAAGAAAATTTCTATACAGGAGACCTAGTTTCCTGTGGACCATATTGATGGTTTGGACTATGTGAATATCAAATTTCAAATTAGTGTTGATTTCGACACAAAGCAGTTTAGTGTGAGCTATTGGGGAAATTATAGTTTTAGTTTTGGATAAGATTAGTAAGTCTGGGAAGAGGAGGGGGATCTAGTTGGGCTGAAAAGGAGGAGCTTAGTTTTGTTGGGATTCAGAATGAGCTGGGAGTTACTGAGCCGTGTTTCAACAGATTAGAAAGGAATCCTAGGTTATGGTATGAAGGTCTTGTAGTGTAGGGGCTGCACCTATTAAGGTGGAGTCATCTGTGTATTGTACTACAGAGGCTTGTGGTGTGGAGGTGCTAAGCTGGTTGGTAAAGAGAGAGTAGCAGAGGTCCAAGGATGGAACCATGTGGAATCTCTAAATCAACTGGGAGCAGAGGGGAAAGGTGGTGTCATTTGACAGCTTGCAGATGTCCTGCTAGGTAGCTTTGGAACCATGTGATGGAGGAGCTGCTAAGGTTTAGGGTGGAGAGAATGTTGATGAGTTTGTGATCTACCATATCAGAGGCTTTGGACATATTCAAAAATATAGTAGATAAATATTCTCCATTGTTTCTATGGTGGTTAATAGTGTTGGTAAAGGACATACGTGTGGCGGTGGTGCTGTGTAAGGGATGAAAACCATGTTGGGTGTGTGATAGTAGTTTGTGTGAGAGAAGGTAATCCATTAGTTGGGTGTGTAGTACCCTTTCTAGTATTTTGTTTAAGGGAGACAGGATGGCAATTGGGTGATAATGTGTAATTTCAGTGGAATTATCTTCCTTATGTAGTGGTAGAATATGGGAGGTTTTCCAAATACTAGGTGATTGGTTCTCCGATTTTGACCAATTGAGTATGGCTACTGGATAGGCTATTGCTTCAGCTGCTATGTGTAGAAAGTCAGCTGGAAGGTGATCTGCAGGTTGGGTGGTTGTAAGATAATGCGAGAGGTGTTATTTGGGAATTGGTGCTGTGCTGGGGTGAGAAAGGGGTAGAGTTACTGACAATGCTTTGAGAGTTGGGTAGGGCTTGAATAGTCTCTGCAAAGTATTTATTGAATTGGGTTGCTTTATTGTCAGAAGGTGGTGATGGTGTTGGTGGCTGAATTGCCAGGATGAAATATGTTAACTGTGGCTCAGAATTTTTGAGGGTGGTTTGTGAGTTTATCGTGGTAGAAAATTTTTGTCTAATTTTAATAGTTTTTTTTTTGCTTTTGTTTCCAGTTCTAGGTATGTTTGCCTTGTGATTTGGGTTGTTTTTGTGAAATTCTTCCCAATCCTTGTCTCTAGTCTTAAGGATCTCCATTCTTCTGTTAACCATGGTGCATAATTGGATTTAACTCTAATAGTTGTAGGGGGTGCATGGTAGTTCAGTATGTCTAGGAAAGTGGTGTTGAAGGAGTTGAGTGTTTTCTGGAGGAAGCTGTTTGAGAGCTTCCCAATTGCAACTATTTAGAGTGGAGCTGAAACTGTATGGGTTGAAGTTGTTTTTGTTTCCGATTTAGCGGAGGGTGGTCTGGGTGGATTTGTGAATACGGGTCCTAAGGAGAAAGGCTGGCTGATGGTCACTTAGGCTGTCTGGGAGACAGCCTGATTGAGATGGAAGGGAGGGGTTGCTCACCAAAATCCAGTCAAGAATTGACTTGTTTGGAAGTTTTGTCAGCCCTTGTGGGGGATGTGAAGAGTTTGGTGTACCCATGGAGGTTAATATGGGATGATGCATTTTGTAGCTAGCAGTTAAGCCACTCAGTATTGAAGTCCCCTATCAGGATTGTTTCAGGTGGGAGAGACTTTGAGATACAATGAAGTTAGTTTTCCAAAGTGGGAATATTTGTTTCCTGGTGGAATATAAACACCTATGATGTTAGTGTTTTTTGGGGTTAATTTTTAATTTTGTGAATTTAAGGTCTGCGTTGGCAAAGTCCAGAGTGGTTGTGTCTAAGTGGTCAAGTGTTGATGTTTGAATAGTATTGCTACTCCCCCACCCTTTCTTGATGTCCTGGCTTTACATAGAATATTATATCCAGCAGCTGGTATTTCCTTGTTGGGTTTAAGCCATGTTTCGGTTAATATTGCTACATCGGCAGAGTAAAGGGAGAGTAATGCATGCAGGTCATGAACGTTATTTACAATGGTCCTTACATTCATGTTGAGGAGGAGTAGGGAGGATTTCTGGTGCAGTGGTCCTAGGCTGGTAGTGTTAGATGTTTCTTATGTTGGGTGGTGGTTTGGGACCAGGATTATGGTGCATGTCCCCAAAGTGTGTGTAAATAGTTTGACAAGCTTGTTTAGCAGTTTGTCATGTTTTTGAGAGGTGTGGGAAAAGTTTCTTAGAGGATAGTATCTATTTAGATGGTAGCCTGTGTTGGCGTTGGAGAGCAGGATAGGAGCTATAGTATAGTTTAAAGGTTTGTTTGTGTGTCTAAGTGGTGAGGTTTGCCGGGGAGAGGGAGTGTTGTATTGTAGTGGAGTCTGGTATGAGGTGAGGGAGTATAAGAGTAGTGTCCTTGAACTGTTGATAATTTGGCGAGGTGTTATGTGAAGGTGAGTCTTTTTAAAGGAAAGATGTTTCTTCGGGTAGTTTGACTTTTATATTGTGAGGAGTGAGATGGTTATATTATGTGGGCTGTCCTTAGAATGTATGTTTATGGGTTGGTGTGTGGGTATGGTGATGGAATGGATGTGTAGAAGACTTGTGTGTGAGTAAGGAGTATGTTCTACAGTAGGGGTGGAGGTAGTTTTGTTTAATTACTGCTGTTGTAGAGTAAGGGTGCTTTGTAGCATGTCCAGCTGTTTGAGTTACTTAATGAATGTCTGGGTAGTGATTGATAATTATGTGGGTGAGGTTGATTATAAATGTAACTGAAATGGGGGTGGGTGGGAAAGGGGTTAGTGTAGGGGAGCAGAGTGAGCCAGAGTGTAGTGAGGGGGAATGGAGTGGGCTGGCCCTGGCCCCTTGAGCTGGAAGAGAAAACAAAACAAAAAAATATATAAGGTAAGTTTTACAGTTGAAATAGTGGAGGACAGAGGATAGAAGGGGCTTGTTATAGTTGCTTGCAGAAGAGAAAGGTTACTTAAGGAGAGAGCAAGCAGGTAGAGATCACTAAACAGGCATTTGATTTTCTGACTTTCTATCCTTCAGGAAATGCATGCTAGCACAAAACCTGTTCTAGCAAATTATATAAGAGCAATATTTAATGTCTGCCCCTATTTTTGGGGTGTTTCTCCAGTACTTGCCTCCTTGAAATGGCCGGACAAGTTCTGGAAGATGCTACAAATCTTTTCATAAGACTAACCTGTGAGCTAATGCAGGCAACTTTTCTTGTAGACTGTTTATCTTACATTAAAGGTGCATGTTTTTGACAGCTTGACATATGGTTTGGTGCAGGGCCATCCTCTGGCCTGACACAGGCTGTGTAAGCTGTTTTTCAAATTCCATTTCCAGCCCCTAGTGAAGGATATTTACCTTCCTTGCAATATAACAACGTCTTGCTTCATCCACCCTTAGAAATGAGATGTTGATATTTGGAAGATGTTATTCTTGGTAATCATCACCTTTGTAGGGCAGATCCTGAACTTTTTGTGCAACATCGGTCATTTCTCTACAGTATTTGAGTACCTCATAGTATAAATCTCTAATCCTGCTGAAATCAAAAGATGTCTTTTATCTGTCACACATCCAATCATTTATTTTCTAGTTCCTTGCTGTGAATTGAAAGAAATAAAATGGGAGGGATTTAATACAATTTGATGCTGTTCATTTCTGTAGGCCGTGGTGGTACAGTGGTTAGCGTTGTCACCTCACAGCAAGATGTTGTCCCGTTCGACTCTCGGCTGGAGCGCCTTCTGTGTGGAGTCTGCATGTCCTCTCTGTGGTCGAGTGACGTTAAAGACTGGTAGGTGTGTGTGTGAATGGGCGTGCCTTCTTTGAAGGTTGGGCGCCGGGCTGGCAACTCTGCACCGTAAAAATCCACTGGCAATCATTAGCAGACAGGAGTTCTGCTGTGGCGACCCCTAACTGGGAAAAGCCGAAAGACTTTTTAGAAGCTGTTAATTTCTTGTGCCATAAGGCAAATGAAGATGGGATGTGTATACGCCTCTTCCCCTCTGAGGGACTCAAGTTGTCAAGCTGACCTTGTCTAAATGCATTGCCTACTGCTTTACCCTGTGGCTAGAAGGTTATAATTGGTCAAGAACCAATACAGTGAATGGATTTTGAGTGACATTCTCCGGTGATTAATGCAGAAATGTAAGATTTTCTGCTAAACCCATCTGGTAATCTGCACAAATATGTGGACTGAACCTGCCCTTCTACAACAGAATGTATTTTGGCACACCTGTACTGCATATCATTTTATTGCTGTACATCTTTTCAGTTTCTTTTGACTCTCTGCAGTTTTTGGGAATACTCTTTAGGATGCTACTGTGCTCCCCCGAAGTGAAGAATGCATTTCCAGAATAGCTGTGTGAATATTCACCCTACAAGTTTATTTTTGAAAGGGCCCTCTGCACTGTAAGCAGCATTCCCACAGTGTCATCATTGTTTGATTCTGCAGCTGCATTGTCATGTCAGTTGGACCTCCTCTTAGTATATTAATGTTTTACATCTTTCAGTTGATGTATTATCCCTGTTAGGATGGTGGTTACAAATTGGGAATCTTGAGAGGTAAGCATGACTTGGAAGTTTGAGATTTTCAGAAGTGATGAGACTGGGAACAATGTAAACCACCCACTGCAAAACTTCTTGTTATATGTCAACTGATAAACTGGGCAATTGCATTTCAGTACTGAAAAATGACTCTGGTGTGAGTAGGGAGTACATGAGTGTAGGATTTTAATGTTTCTGTTTTAGGAGTAGGGAGATTGGACATACTGAATGCAAGATTATGATTAAATATGAAATTTATGAAGAAGGTGGCATACATTTTAAAATGCCCATGGATGGGGACACTGTACATCACAGTGGCAGAATGTCTGAAAACAGTGGAAGGAACTGAGGAGAAAGCATAACGCAAGTAGATGGGGACAAGAATAGAGTACTAGGCCTGGAAAGATGCATCCCGAATATGGAAGGAGAGCCCTTAGTACAGATTGTGTGGAATAAATGGACTTTTAGTAAACATATGTATTGAGCTCATTACCAATTTGAAATGATACAGCTGGAGTTAGTAAAGGCATTTCTTGCGAAACTGGAATAAAATGAAGAAATGCATCTTATGAAATGAAGCCATAAAGAAACTAATGAAACTGGTACCTTTAGAAAGTATATCCAGCTAATTTTAAAATTAAGAAATATATACAGTACATCTATTTTTTAACAGTAGTGGTAATTTAGTAGAACAAATGTTCTTTTTTGTTGATACTTTTCCTGGAATGTGAACTTTGTATGCATGCCTTTTGTGTCTAATCTGTTACGTCTTTTGAAATATTGTTGGACTGACTCTTATACATTTTTAGGAAAAATGCTTGGATGACAATAAGCAGGATACCTTTTTATTTGTGTTTGTCCAGTGTAGACTCACAAGTCATAGCCTATTATCAGGGAATATCCAAGCTAATCTTGCTGATGAGGGGAAATTTGGTGGAAGATGTTTGTAATGGATGAGGTGGTATAAGCCAGCACCTGACCCCACATTACTCCTAGCATGGAAGTCCCAGTGTTGAGAGGGAGTTCAAGGAAAATGGTCTGTTTGCTGAACTGAGAGAGAGTTGTTTGTGACGAAATGAAATTCCGTGGGCTGCTGCTGTGGAGTGATGAGAATGAAGTTGTCAGGAGAAGCAATCAAAGCAGTGAATCCTTAGGAGCCCAAAGTGTTCAGAGATGATGGTGTGATGCAGAATGCCAACCTGAGAATTGTTAAAAGCAGGGTGAGTGCCAATTGGTAAAATGACTGATACAGAATGCAAATGATGGACAATTCATAAACAGAACAGATGCAAACAAAAAAGTGATTTATGATATGAGGGGGAAGGGTAGAAATTTAGCTTCTGATCGATACTTTTTTGTTGAACGGTTCCAGGCTATAATTCACACATCAAAGGATGAATCTATTCTGTGATATTGCATCTCAGACTTTAGTTAAGTAGAATCAAATTTAAGCATAAAAGGAATAAAGTTATATTGCTGAGCTCTTTCTTTGCAGAACATGAACATTGCATGTTTTGCAGAAATGACCTTTTGAGACTAATGCAAGGGCAAAATTTGAAAAATGGATCAAGTACAAACTATACATAAAATCACTGATAAAATTCAATTTGCTTGGAGTAGTGGGAACTAAGGACATACACGGGTTCTTAAACGCAGAATTCAACCCCTAAAATGTTTCTATAAACACAGAGGTGACTTGCAGTTAGAGTATAACGCCAAATACATTGTATGGGTTTGTTTTTCAAGAGAAGTATGAAGTTGTAGAAGGGATAAGGAAGATAGAGTAGAGAAGAGAAAAGTAATGAAGTAAAGTTGTTTTATTTAATTTTTGAGCAATAAAGTTTGGGAAAAAGGCTGAGGGAGACATTTAGTGTTAACTGAAAATGATATCTAACATGGAGATAAAAGATGATGGTGAGAGAATGTTTCAAGAAGTATTACAAACTGATGAGTGCTCTAAAATAGTGTTTTGGGTTTCATCCTGAAGAATGTAGCAAAATATTGGGGAGTAATAGAAACTGGGAGAATGACATAGAGGCAGGGCAGGGCATAAGTAGGAAGGAAGGAAATGAATTTTAAGCGTTCACTTCTAGAAAGGCAGACTATAGTTGAACTATTTAAAAAAATAGTGATGTAAGCAGCAGACATAACCTTTGTTTTGGGGGATTTGGACTGAATTATGTGAAGCAGTAGAGGAATAAGATGTGGGGTCGTCCAAGAAAATGTATTATGGGGGGAAGCTTTGCACAGAAACACACTTTTGAGATGCAAAACAATACATTAAAAAGATGCAAGTTAATTATGATGTGTGCGTCAAGTATATGAAGTTCTTTAGCTGGTATATTATGCCTGACTGTTTTGATAAAATATGTTTGAAATGTGGATTATCGAACTGAACACGTAGATAGAACAAAATCTCAGCAGGAACACAGTAGTTACAGAAACGCAGGCTTTAATGAAGCTTTCGGGCTCTCAACCCTTCATCAGCATATAGCATTATACATTTCAATCCATTTAAATAGAGGAAACAGTTAAAATCACATGATCAAACCAGCCAATAAAACATACTAAAAGGAAAAAGGAAACATACATCAAATTCTGTAGGGTAGTGGATATGCTGAAAGTATCATTGATAAAACTATTAAAATAACAACAGAGGGCAGAAAAACTGATTATAAACCCATTTTCATAGATGACGAGATAGATGTTAATTATAGTTTACCGATAGTTAATAAAAAGAAAGAAAATACTCTGAGATACATTACCACATACTCTGGCCACTCTAACCAAATATGTGAAATAATCAAGAAAAATTGGCCAATTTTAATGGCAATGCCTGAATTCAGCTCAATAGTGGGCCCCAAACCCAGCTTTTCCTACAGGAATAGTCAAAGCCTAAAGAATATGTTGTGCTATAAAGATTTTGTGGAACAACATAATACCATACATAGTAAGATAGGGACTTATAAATGTTACAATTGTAGCTGTTGCAATGACATTTTAGATACAGATAGTACCTTTAAACATCCTGCCACACATAAAAAATTTCAATTTTATTGTAGTGCTAATTGTAATACTATGAAATTAGTCTACCTCGCCACCTGCATGCAATGCCAGGCTTTTTATGTAGGAAAGACTATACGTAGGCTCAAAGACCGTATAATCGAACATAAATCAGAGATAAATAGACAAATACAGACAAATGCTTTATTTAAGCATATATATGAATTCAGCAACCACACTTTTAAGTTTAGATGTATAGATGTAGTGCAAGTGGGTGTGAGGGGGGGTGATATTAACAACTTTTTAGATATGAGAGAGCTAGAATGGATAATAAGATTACAAGCTGACACTTTACCTGGTTTGAATGGTACTTTTACTATTAAGCCAGTATTAGTGAAGCGCCAAATGAGTAATTTATAATACATAATTAATTTTGTAGTATAACAACCTTAAGTATATTACCATGATGGTTTTTAGAATAAAGGGACTCACACATATTTCCCTACAGAATTTGATGTATTTGTTTCCTTTTTCCTTTTAGTATGTTTTATTGGCTGGTTTGATCATGTGATTTTAACTGTTTCCTCTATTTAAATGGATTGAAATGTATAATGCTATATGCTGATGAAGGGTTGAGAGCCCGAAAGCTTCATTAAAGCCTGTGTTTCTGTAACTACTGTGTTCCTGCTGAAATGTGGATTATGCCATATGTGGCCCTTGATCAAATGTATAACAAAGAAAGGAGCTGCTTGTACAAAATGTAGTACACATTATTTGAATGCTGGGATTTCTAAGGAGGAATAATAAGGAAGAATATTCAGATTTAGGAAAGATTATGCAATAAAGTACACAGCATTGTGTACATGGAAAGAGGGTAAGAGAGAGGAGTAGAAATAAGAGTTTCAAGAATAAAAAGGAAAAACGGATTAGGTTATGGTGAAATTGCTTTTGTATATAGATGGAGTAGGAAACACTAGGGGAGAGCAAAATATGACCACAAAGAAAAACTTGGGAATGGCTGATGGCAAAAGTATTTCATAGATTATTTTTTCTGGAAACCTACATATAGGAGGGACCTGGAAAAAACAAAAATGAAATACAATGCCAGGAAAGAAACACATTTTAAAATATAAACAAATGTAAATACATTAGAAAAGCAAGAGAGGGCAATTTCAGTTAGCTGTCTCTTTGGGTAATGCTCTGCAATTCTAAGCAATGCAGTGTATATCAGCCTGAGAAGAAATGATTTGAGAACCCTTGCTGCTTTGCTAGGGATGGCCTGCATTGTTGTCTCCTCATAGCTTTTGTATACAGAGCAAAATTTTTCCTACCCCATAGAACCTTTTTAGGCAAGGCCAGCCTCCCTAAATTATCTGCATAGTCAATCAAAGCTATATTAAGGTGAACACTGCTCAGTGCTAGAATCCTTAATAAAAAGTTGCACTCCTTACAGGCATTCCCAGCCATGTAAAAAATGTAAATAAATGAACATAGGTTCATAGGTTGGAGGCAGCCACGGTGGTGCAGTGGTTAGCATTGTCGCCTCACAACAAGAGGTTCTCCGGTTTGATCCTCGGCTGGGGTGCCTTCTGTGCG
This sequence comes from Protopterus annectens, assembly GCF_019279795.1. Lineage (NCBI taxonomy): Eukaryota > Metazoa > Chordata > Ceratodontiformes > Protopteridae > Protopterus > Protopterus annectens. Next base: position 479,540,347 of record NC_056749.1, on the reverse strand, counting down.
GAATCTGCATGTCCTCCCTGTGGTCGCGTGGGTTTCCTGTGGGTGCTATGGCTTCCTCCCACATTCCAAAGACACGCTACAGGTGGATTGAACACTCTAAATTGGCCCTAGGTGTGAGTGTGGTATATAACTCTGTTGGTGGATGTGTCTCAAGATCATGTTACTCCTTGCTTGGAGTGTCACTGGCTGCCAGTGACCTGATTGTCAGTCTGCTAATAACTTGATTGAGTCCTATATGATCTGGGTCCTGTTAATGAAAGGAGCTGGTGACACTCCGCTACTTATGTCATGCATTTCACTAAGCTGGTACCTCCTTGCATATCTTTGAAATAGTACGAGGTGAAAATTTGCTATGGAATTTACTACCTTAGCCGGCAGTTATTTTCACTGGTCAGTTGTCAAAGGAATCGGATCAGAAAAAAATCTACACTTTTTTTATTTTGGGGGGCTCCTACCCCCCATGAATATTAAACCACTTACCCAGATACCTAATGAGCCCATTTCTTCCTTCTGGGGGGATGATAACTTGTACATGGCTTTGCAAGGTGGCCCATTCATTCCTCTGGGAGAGGAGTCTGGTGCAGAAATTGGTGCCATCATCCATTGGGAGGGTAGGGAGTTTGTGTACCTATTCCTCCCCTTAGCTTTCATGTTACATTGACATTGCTTCCAAGAGGTTCACACACGCAAACTTGCACATGACAACATTAAGCTAGGCAGTACATCCCTTGCACCTGGTATCTGTCTGGAAACTTAGTAGTCATCCATGCATTGGCCAAGCTTCCACCCTGTCAACCAGAATAGCTGAGCTTTCAGTTGCTCGCTCTTATTCCCATCATCCTCCCCCCTCCCGCACCTGTGCTGCTGATTGCACCCCAGATAACCTCTGTTCAGTCAAGGATTTATCCTTTTAAATGACAGGTAATTTTTTAATCATCTTAAATTCTTTATATTTTTTCTGATTGTACTGCTTAAGTTTAATCTTTAGAATAAACAAGTTGTTGGCTTTGATATAATTACATTTCACTTCCAGAATATTTGTAAAACTCCAAAAGTATTCTAGTTATTCTAGTTATTGGCTCAGCATTTCTAAATCTATTTCTTAAATTTAGATTTTTTTTTTCTTATGCTAACAGTTTGACAAACATTTGTTTAGCATCATACAGCTTACAAGCGAGTGGCAAGGGAATTCAGACCCATGTTAAGAAAAGATTTTGCATGCACAAGATTAGCCACTATGTTAGTTTACAAGCACAACTGTAACCGTTGACAAATAGGCTAACTTTGCTCTGTGACAGTAATTTATGTAGATGAGTTACTTTTTTTGCCTGTATTTTCACTGGATTATCTGCCAGATCATGTAGAGTTCCTGTGGTCAAAAAGCTGAGAGTCAAAAGTAGCTTTCCAATCAATACAAATGTGAGTAGGATGTACTCTGTACGGTGGTCATTTCCACTATGCATTTCAAAGCACATCTGATTTCAAGTCTCTAATTCTACTAGAATAGATTGTCTGTAGAGGGAGCCCTTTGCCATACTTCAAAGGCATACCAACCACTTCATGCACAAAACAAATGTCAAAGATGTCTTTAGGACAATTTGTTCTCTATTGTGTTTACACACAGCATTAGCAATATCTTATTTAATGCAGCATCTGTGAAGAAACTCAGCACGACTTTATGCAATGAAATTTAACAAACTGCATTTTTTGCAGATGAAATGTTATTTTATAGTTTATTTAAGCAAAACAGTGCAAAATGTTTTCCCTTTGTTATAAAGGTGAAAGTAGCCTTCTCTTTAGCTAGGGTATGAAATTCTGTAAGTCTGTGTTGCTGCATGCAGGAACCTACATGAACGTACAGATGGCTGCCGGAGGAAATCTGTTTAATTTGACATTGCATCATTGTAAGATAGTGTTAGAGACTCGTCTGCACAATGAACTTATCAGCTCATGCTCGCAGCACTCAAGGCAGTGAAGTTTCAGTTCATTTCAGGTGTAATGGCTTCAATAGGGGGTCAGGTGATGAAGGCAGTTGTTGGAAGCTTTATTGGATACTAAAATGCACCAGCTAGAGTAGAACAAAAATGGGGAGCCCGAGTAAAATTTTTGTAGCTGCTAGAAATTACCATCAATAAAGTAATAAATCTGGATAAAATAAGCATATGAATTCTGATCTGCTGTTTTAACAGAAATGGAAGAAAATATGGGCTGAGAAAATGTAGTAACTTAAGAATTAGTTCAACATGCAAGGACCATGTTAGATGTAGCCAGGACTTCTCTATGCATCATGAATTTGAAAAATATGCAGTGAAAGGAGAAAAAAGGCTGCAGTGCAAAAAGAGAGCAACTCCCTGCATAACTAGTAAGGGTGGAAATGAATAAAGTAAAGCATCAGAAAAAGGCACATGATCTTGTTTTAAACCACAAAAATGTTTCATCATAGAAATTCTCTTATACTACGAGTAATTCTTTGAGTCTGATGCACATATTAAAGGGAAACAAGCCACTACAGAAATGTGTAATGTTAGATGCATATTACAGAAAATATACCACACATGGTGTATCATATATCTCTACAAATCCAGGTATTTAGAAAAGGGCAATTTAAAGAAGACTGACTATAGTGAGTGAAGCCTATGAGACAGAGAAATTAACAAAGAAATAAGATACGTAAACTGACTGTCTACAAAGGAAAGGAGAGAACCTAGATTACTTATGTGATTTACATATGGAATACACCTATCATGCTGCTGGATTCATGTTTGTTTAAAATGGCAGAAACATCATGGTAGACTGCGGAAAACATCAATGCAACATTGTTTAAAAAAAAAAAGCAAAAAAAAAAACTTTTGCAGGGTAACAAGCCCCAGTGTACCAGATATCACCTAAATACACTAACTATGAAGTTGCTGAACTGCAAGGGTAAAATAATTATCCCTTATTCTGAGGGCCTGAGACTTCAAAGTTAATATCATAATGATCTTCAGTATCTGTGCACAGTGAGTTTGTTTTTGCTACACTGTTAAGGAATTAAGGTAAACTGGCAATAGAAGGCATAACCCATTCTCATATCACTATATATTGTCTCACAGGAAAGTGGCAGCATACAATGAGGACAAATTTGTAAAACTTACTGATTATTCTAGAGCAGAGTACTTCAGTTCTGTTTTAGACCCTTACCTTTGAAGTATGTTGGTGATCCTGTGCAGTTCTGTCCCTTTAAACGGAACTTTGCAGTTATGCAGAATCACCCATTATGGATTACCTTTCTGGTGACAACAGCAAATTTCCTGCTTTTGATTGCTATAAGGAAAATTTTTGTGCAAACACATAGCTTAAGTGTCATTGTGATGCTTTCTTAAGGCTGTCTAGGTTGCCCTTTTAAGTGCCTTAAAATTCTACCTCCTCCTCTATTCCTGTCTTCTCTATTTACCCTTTCTTTACCTGATCCATAACATTTTGTGTACCTCTGTGGACTCCTTCTCCAACACCCATTGTGGTAGTCCGTTCCATGGGATTATAACCTTCTCTTTGAATTTCAAGAAAAATGTTTTCAGGGAGTAGTTAGGCAATGCAGTTATGGCCTGTCCTGGCCTTTCTGTTCTGTATCCTATTGTGAATGACACCATTCACTCCTTTAGATCTGCTACACCAGTATTATGTCCCCTCTGAAATTTCTACTCACAACTGAGAGCAGCTGTGGCTGCTGTAGCCTCTGGCTATATACAAGTCTTCTAGAGTGAAAGCACTAAATCTTTGCTTCTGGAATCTGTTCTCCTGAGGTTGCATACAAACACTGTTTGATGCTACCACTACTGTCTCACTCTGTCTGTTCTAGGTGTGATCAGTTCTTCAAGATGATTTTCTGGCTCTGTTGCTATCAGTTCCACTACAGCCAATTGTAGTCGAATATTTGATATATTTGCACTCCAGTGAAGGTAAGGAAGGGTTTGTGTGAGGGATGGTTTATAGGTTGGGCTAGTAAGCATGCAATGGGATGATGTGTAAAATGATGGCCTACCTGCCCACATTAAGGTGGAGGATAGCTCTCTGTATTATGTAATAAAGTTTTATTTTATTTGGGTGTGGCTTGGATGGCAAGCTGAAAGTAACAGTTCTTGAGTTCTGCCATCTTCATTTTTTTCCTGACATGATTTTTTATTTAATTTCACCAACAAAGACCGGAAACTACTAAAATCAGATTGTATAAGTTGTAAGCTACAAGTTGGTGTAATTTTTAAGGTAAAAATTTCATATTTTCCTGTCAAATTATCAAATAGAGGGGACATTGAAAGCACATTCACAAAGGGAAGATGAGCAACTACAAATTTTCTCATCAAGAAACTCCATTGAAGAAAGAAATACAGGCAATCCTTACTACAGTTCAAGACATGGTGGGTAAAATAGACAAATTAAACTTAAATATTCGGGATAGAAAGGGCACACAGGTCTTTAACTACAACTGCTGTATCCAGTAAAAACAGCCATCCAAGATCTATTATGATAAGATTCATCTACATTCAAAACAAATACCTTGTTTTAAGAACTATCTGGTCCCTTGCTCTGTTAAAAATTGGTGACCAAGCTTTCAGGTTTATTTATTATTTATTTGTTGACATTTGTTTACCGGGAAAGTACACTGGGTGAGGCTAGCCCATTTTCATGGAGACCTGGGGAGAAAAGCTCACCAGAATTTATATAAAATCCAAAAAGAACAAAACTAGCAAACTAAGCAACTTTGAGCAAAAGATAAAACATTTTTTTACAAAGATGTATTCTTGGATAATGAGATTAAAATTACAGAAGAAACAAATGACTTTCATAATATGTATTATGGTAATGAAATCTAATAAATCTACATAGAAAAACTGGAGGATTGAGTTTAGGTAATGGGTGAGGAAGGAACTGAGCAGTTACAGATCCATATGGAAGAGAACTGACTATGCAGTGCACGTTTGAAGCTAGAAAGTCTTGGTTGAATGCAGGAAGGTTATTCCAAATTTTGGAGATTGTCCAGGAGTACAAGAATTGACCTGCAGGTAGTTTGTTTTTGTATACTTGGAGAAGGTATTGGTTTTCAGAACATAGGGAATGAGATTTGGGTATACAGGGTAAACGGGGAGCTGAGTGCTAGACAGGCCTGAGGTTTATATATAAGTTTGAGAGACTGAGAACTGGAGGAGAAGGTAGTGAGGGAGTTCAAGCCATTGTAGTTGCTTGAGAGAAAGGCAGTGGTGAGTGGAGTGGCGACTATTAGTAACCAATTTAGCAATCTTATTATAGCAAGTTTCTAATTTTTTTCAATAAGGAAGACTGCAAATTAGTTAATAGGAGAGCTCCATAAGTAAGTGAAGGAGAAGGTATGAAAGAGCCATAGCTTGTTTAGAAGGGAGGGAGAGGAATTTGGTGTCTATATAGTAGCCCCAGTTTCTTATGGGTTTTGCTTATGTTATTTTGAATGTGATGCTTGAATTTGAGACTTTCATCTATGATTACCCCTAAAAGTTTAGTGTGGGTAACTAACTTAATTTTAGCAGAGTTAAGTGAGAGAATTTGAAAGTCTGCTAAGTTAATGGTTGAATTTCTTTTGGTTGAATTTCTTTTGGGGGTGAAGATCATAAGTTTCATTTTCTTGAGATTGAGAGAGAGGTGATTATGAAACCAGGTTTCAACTGTGAAAAAGCAGCTTGAGTTATTTGTTTTAGGGTGTTTGAGTTCTGGGAAGAGCAGACTAGTGTGCAATCATCTGCATACTGGACTAGAGAAACTTGCTGAATAGCCTAGTGGAGATTAATGAAAATGTTAAACAGAAGTGGGCCTAAAATTGAACCTTGGGGGACACCTGTAGGGTTATGGATGTAAGGGGAAATGAGTGTTGCCATTTGACAGCATACTCTCTGTTTGAGAGAGAGCCTTTGAATCGGTTGAGACCGAGGGGATAAGCCAATACTAGAGAGTTGAGAGAAGGATAGAGAGAGATTATATCTATAATGCAATAGCTTTATTGAGAGATTATATCTATAATGCAATAGCTTTAGATAAGTCCAGGAATAGGGCTGAGATGGTTACCAGAGTCTTGAGCTTTGTTGACTGTGTCTAAGAATGAGATTAATGCAGTGGATGTGCTGTGTCCTGGACAGAAACTGTGCTGAATAGGCGATAGATTATATGTTAGAAGATTATATGTTGGAAGGTAGTCTAGAAGTTGCTTTTGAACACACTCTCTTTTTTTCTAGAATTTTTGAGATAGGGGAGAGAAGAGCTATAGGTTAGAAGTTGGAGATGTCAGCTGAAGGACCCCCTTAATGAAGAGGTAATATAATGTTTTTTTTCCAGAGACCTGTGACATAGGATTCCTGAATGGATCTATTAATCAATATGCTGATGGGGTAGGCCACTGAGTCTGCTGCTATTTTGAGACATTTGGCAGGGATATTGTCTGCAGGATTAGAGCATGATGTTAATTTTAGAAGCAGTTTTTTGATCTGGTAAGGTAGGGATAGAGCGTGTAAAAAGTGGTGGAGACAGATGCATGCCATTTGGAGAGAGTGTCAGTAGATGGAGAGTGATGGTGAGAGGATGATGGTGAAGAGGTAGTGTTGGTGTTTGGGAGAGGATGGGAGAAGGTAGAGGAGATACATATGTGATACTGTCAAAGTAAGAATTAGAAACTTCCAATTTGTTCAGTTGGTTTATCTGGGTATGGACAGGGGTTTGGTTTAGTGGCATGGTTGAGAAGGTTGTTGCTAGAAGACCTGAAAGCTTTTGAATTAGTTTTTCTGGTGCTTTACTGGTTCCAGAAATAATGATGCTCGTCTTTAGAGATGAGTTTATTTGCTAGGTTGCTGAGCTGTCTATACAGACTAAGATCAGATGTATTTTTACATTTATGCCAAGCTTTCCATGCTTTGTTCCGGTCAGTCATGATTTGTTTTGTAGCTTTTGTTAGCCAGGGGCCAGTTTATTTTATTTCTTCTAGTTCTTGAAGGGTTTAGACTATCCAAAATATTTTGAAAGGAATTATTGAAGTACAGCAGAGTATTATCCAGGGGGAGAGTCTTAAGGATATTCCAGTCAGTGCTATTCAGTATACTGTTGAAGGAGTTTGGGCCAAATTTGGAAAGATTTTGGACTAATTTGATACTGGACATTTTAGGGATAGCTGAGCATGCTTGGTTAGCATATGCAGGGAGATGTCCATTAATGGAGTTGGGACATTGTTCCGGATGTTAAAAATTTAGAAGGATTTCTAGGATGGATTCTATAACTTTTCCCCCCTGGTAATGTCGAAAAGAAGAGCATGTGTCCCTCTAATAAAAGGAAGGAATCCAAGAAGAACTCATTCCCAGCAAGAATAAGACTATCCCTGCCAGAAGGAAAGAGAACTTCTGACTCTCTTGAAGCATCCACATTTTGCCAAAAAAGCACCTTTTAAAAAAGGGCAAAAAAAAAAAAACCTGAAAAAAACCCATTTTTGGAAAAAATTTTTTCCAAAAAAATTT